>NC_056733.1:296761056-296763556 GCF_019279795.1 Protopterus annectens
CACCCCCAGCATTGAGCAGATGCTTCTCAAGACCAGTTCTCTGTTGCTTCTACACATACATAGTAAGCTCCATTATGTCTCTTTGCATGTCCCTCTTGGTGGACAGCCTTGGGTCATTCATACCCGCAGCCTCAGCATGAGTTATGGGTTTGGTGTTATGTTGTGTTTGATTTGGTGTAGTAGACGTATGGTGCTTACCAAAAGCAGGCAGATGTGACAGGTTTGCCTCTACGTTGTTAAATATTTACATCTCTTACAAATTGCAGTTAATAACAGTAAACTGTTGGTCAGCATAAGGCAGCTGCTACACTGACTTAGAACACCTAATGTAATCAGAGTGGCCATGCTGCTGAAGAGTGGAGGACTAGGTCTGGTCATAGTACACAGAGCTTGGATGGAGACCACTACAGAAGACCTTGAGATGTATGGGTTAAGTATTTAGGGTGATACGCTGGAGTTAGGTTGGAAGGTAGCTAATCTAACAGTACATAATGAAAAGACAGAATTAGGTTTGCCAAGAATGATAAATAGTAGTGATTTGCCTTTTGGCTACTACCTGGCTACTGCTAGTGCTGGTCTCATTGCAGCTACACTCAGCTAAAAATCAATATCCATTTGCTCTTTCTCTTACCATAAGACAAACAGTAACACTAATCCCAAGTTGGTTCTTGACAAGCAGGTGATAGGCTGTTTGGTGATCAGCAGTCTTACACCAAATGTTACATTATGTCTATAGGCTTCTTGCAGCCTTCTTCTGGTAATTGTCCTGGATAGCACATACAGCAGGCCAGTAAAATAGAGTTAAGCTGCACAAAACCCAAAACCAGACCAATCAGAGAAGTTGCATATATACCGACCAAGCAGAAACAGTCAGGAATCAATGTAGCCTTACTCATTCTCTCATCACTATCACAACAGTAGCACTAATCCCAAGCTTGCGTCTACGAAACAGTTTTCAGACTTTCCAGTGATCAGTACTCTTTAGGTAGGCTAGAAAATAATGTCCCTGTGCTCATTCTCTCACCAGGAGCAAAACAGATGCATTCATTCCAAGCTGATTCTTGAAAAACGGTTCATAGGCTATTAGGCTACCAGTGACTGATAGTCTTGCCTAGAGCTGACAGAAATATTTAAACACTGTGTAGAATGTTAATAAGCGAAAAAGATACTTTTGTAAATGGAATAACTGCAGAGGCTCATTTAGACTCCAGTAGTATGATGACTCCTGTCTTTAGCGAACTTGTTAACTAGGACTTAACTGACCACAGAAACAAGTAAACAGCAATGTGTGACTGGTTACCACACTGTTAAACTAAGAGGAGCTCTTACACTTTGTGAAGTTGTAACCTGGTAGGTACATAAAGTATTAGAAAAAAAAAATGTTCCTCACTTTAAGGACATGTGTCACCAGGAGCTCACAGAGTTAGATGTACAATCAAGAGGTAAAAAACAGACTGGGAAGGAGATGTTTCTTTTCTCCCACATACAGTGAGAGTCCCATAGAAAGATTAGAAAACAGCTATAGATGCTTAATGAAAGTTACCAACAAAAGGGATCTGCACTCAGTCCCTGATGAGGCCAAGGAATAAGGGGAGCCTGCCCTCATTGATGCTTAGGCAAAATAGGTTCCTCCCACTTATCAATTGTTCTGCCCAGTAGGAGGAGCCTACAAACAATTGATGGTGTACATAGGAAGCCAGACAGCATTTCCATTTCCCCAATTCTGAGGGAATCACAATTTAACTTGTAGAGTAACTAAAGCAAGAAAAATGTTAAACAGCTCTTAGTACTACAGAAATATTGGGACATAGTGCTGAAACTTGCACACAAATGTACTGAATAGATTATTCTGGCCATGAGTTTACATGGCAGTAAACAGTATTGTACCTCATTATTGAAGTCAAAACAGTGGTATGGCTCATGACTGAAATGTCAGTGAACCTCTCCACAGAAGTTTATTAAGACTATACTAATACTTACGCTCACACTAATAAATAAGTTCATATAGACAGCTATACACCTGCTAAGGTCTTTTTCTTAGTCAGGTTGGGGATGTAGGGGATGCAAATCCATTAAGTTATTCTAGTTAACATCTAGAGTATGCCAGAAAATGTCCAGAGATAATTCAGTCATGGACGGCCAAAGTTAATGCCACCAATAGAAAGTCAGTATTGCATTGTAGCTGGATTAAGATAACACAGAGATTCTCGATGAATACGGGTCAAGCATGTGTTTTTTTGATGTCTCAAATGATGGCAGCCTTGTTTTGAACAATACACATTAAACAAATAATAACTTCTGTATACCATCAACAGATAAATGGATCTGTGAAACAGTTGAATAAGACAATAAAGGCAATTTGTGAAACCTCAATAACCAAGACAGGAAAATAATTGACCAGCTGCTGCCATATGTCCAGTTTGTCATATGTCATATCACAATTTTCACTGGTGTTTTTTCACATTTGAATTGCTATATGGGCATCAACACAGAGTAATAC